>NC_056743.1:1812559925-1812574925 GCF_019279795.1 Protopterus annectens
GTGTGTGTGTGTGTGTGTGTGTGTGTGTGTGTGTGTGTGTGTGTGTGTGTGTGTACATGTGTGAGATCAGGAGACTGAGAGCAATGTGTGAATAAATGCAGGTATGAATGAGGATATGACTGTGTGTGTGTATGTGATTCACACAGTCTCAACTGTACAGATTTTCGCAGAATGTCCAGATTTTTGCCTCATATGTTTGATGTGTTCCTTCTAAAATCTCTATTTTTCTGGCAAATAGTTGAGGATTGAAGTCATTAAATAATGACAAACATTTTAGTTTAAGACTCCACATCCTTCAGAGAATTCATGCTAATGCAAAACTTATTCTATCAACTTTCTAAGTTTGTAAGAGCAATATTTAAAATCTGTCCCTTTTTGTCCCCCCATCATTTTAAGCTTTGTCTAGAGTTTTAGAGCAAAAATAAATACTCCATGTATCCACCGGGTCGGAGGTAAAAACCTTTAATACAAACAATAAAAGTAAAACCAGATAAGCACTTTTGGACTTGAACAGTCCTTCTTCAAATCTAACTAAACAAACCAATAGCTGCAATTTATATAAACCAACAACCAAGAAAGAACTAACAGTAACTATGCAGCCAATAAAAACGAACATTCACACATCCAATTAAACATAGGAACTCATAAAAGGCATTGGTGATTTATTTAACAAATAACCAATCCCTTAGTTAAAAGCTACTGGATGTCAAATAAAAAACAGTATTCATCCTTAAATCCCTGCTAACAAACAACATCCTATTAATGGCTGTTCAACCAATATAACTGTAATACCTGCTCAAATTTCCCATAGAAAAAAAAGTAGTTGCCGTAGCTGATGTAAAATATCGGCAGCCATTAAAGAAGTTAAGATCATGGAGCCTGTCCAATCAGCAAACATATGCAAGTCACCCAATGTCATAAACAAAGTTTAACAATAAACCAAACAAATGTATAAAAACAACATTCCTCCATCTAGCATATTTAAAAAGTTGAAGCATTATAAAGATTACAAATAAAAGGGAAATCGAAAAGATAAATTACACCTAAAAAAGATCACAGTTCAATGAACATTTAGAACTCACAGCAGTGTGATAGGCAATATAAAGTAGGTGGTAAACTTGGCATATATCTTAAACATATAAATCCACAAAATTGTAAAAAATTGGTGGAAATAATGTAAAAATTAGTCAAAACAATCTGTATACAATTGTTAGAATCGCAGCCCTATTGGTTATCACAAAGCCAATCCACGCTCATATATATTAATATGTGCCAATAGGACCCCACACAATTCTAAGTAGCCCGAAAGATAAGCACTGCTATGAATGTAAAAAATTTGTACATATATAGCAGTCACATATAATTCCAAGGCAGATAAACAGGAAGCAAAATAATGAAAGGATGAAAATAGCATAATAGAAAAATAAAAATAACTTAAAATGAATGAAGTCAAAGCAATGTTGGTACAGCTGTTCGACTCGCAGCCCATTGGTCATCAAACCAATCTATGCCCGTGTATAGAGATAAAAACCAATGGGGAGCTTTTCACATTTAAGCAGTCTGAAACATGAACACGGCTGTAAGTGCAAAAAATTGTGTGTGTATATATATATATATATATATATATATATATATATATATATATATATATATATGTGTGTATAAAACAATCAACGTAACAAAGAATAAAGACTAATGAAAAAAAAACTATGCATATCATACGTATCAAAAAGTAAAATCAAGATCAAATAATTAATAATAGTACCAACAAGGGTAAAATATAGCAAAATCATTGATGATATAGCAGACAGCCTCACATCTGCATTGGTTGTCAAAAAAAAATCAGTAGTTATGTATAAATGTATGAACCAATTGGGAAATACTCATGCATAGGCTGCCCAAAACAGAAACACTGCTATGGGAGTATAGAAAACAACCATTAAGATAAACAGAAGTAAAAAAAGAGAGATCCCACACAGAGAAGTGTTTGCCTTGGTTGATGTAAAATATCAGCAGTCAATACAGAAGTACCAACTTAAGAAAAGGAACTTATCCTTGCTCCATGTGTAGTTCATGCCCTTATATTTTAACCACAAATTAATTTATTCATCTTGTGAGCAATAAGATCTATTTTTGCCATGGATATGTGGACTGCAAGACACGACATCTAGTTTACATTGCAGTATGTATGCTTTGTAACTGTTTTTATGTTGGTAAGACCAACAGACAATTCAAAGAATGAATATCGAAACACATTATTGATATGAGGTTACAAGATACTAGAAATCCATTGACTAAACACATTCTATCACAATCTGAACATCACTTTAAGTTTATGGCAATCCAAATTATTCCAGAAGGCTTATGTCGTGGGAATAGCATCCTAAGGACTGAACAAGTGGAGATGAGGTGGATTATTGAAATGAGAGCTGACAAGACACCAGGACTGAATATAACAGTATCACTGAAACCAGCCCTGAAAGGTCAAAGAATACGTTGACCATTTACCTAACAACTACAACTACTATTGCCATCAACTGCTCAGAACATCAATTTAGTATTCTGGCTCATTATATATGGTTTAGGCAGATTTCTGTCATGCTTTTGGTATTTATAGGTGAGCCTCCATCTGTTGTGAAGTGCTCTGACTTGATTTGCATTTGCCATTTAATTCCCAACAGGTGGTAGCTGATGGAGGGAATTGTGTTGTATGATTGAAGACCACAAAATCTGATGACTGATTTATTTATGTATCCTAGGTTTATGGTACTTCTCACATGGTCGGGGTATTTCATTTTGATCTGTAGTTTCCTTCTCAAAGAATGAATGGACAAATATGTATCCTAATGATGAGCTTATCATTGAGAGGTGATCTGATATCTATGAGCCGTTTTGCTTGGTGATGATAGTCATTCTTTATGTGCCTGTATTGGATAGTATGTAACATATAATGTTTAATAACTACCGTTGTGCACACTAATATATATCTTGTGAGATGCCTTATGTTGTTTTGTCCTAATAATGTTGCATGACTTTCATCAGCTACGACTCTTTCAGATTATTTTATATGTACTAGGAGACCTTTCATATTTAGTTTATTACGTTATGAATTAGAAGTTATGTACTCACCATAACGTTCCATCTGAGTAGGTAGTTCATTTGTCTGCAACCTGTGGGTTACGGATCCGATATCGGATCCGAGCCGGCAACTTGTTTCAAGCTAATGGATCCGAGCCCCTAGCTCCTCCCTTCACCCATAATCCCCTGCTAACCCTCCATGACCTCAGATCAAGTTTGTCTCCCAATATATATCCAACAAAGGATATCTAAAAACTAATAGATCCGAAGAAGGTCAGGGGGAAGGAGGGGGGGATGGTTGCAGACAAATGAACTACCTACTCAGATGGAATGTTATGGTGAGTACATAACTTCTAAATCTGAAGTAGGATTGTTCATTTGTCAGCAACCTGTGGGACAGAGTCCCCAGCTACCTGCACCCTGGGTGGCCATCATGGAAGGATATTACGAAGCACCGCAGAGCCAAAGGATGCTCTCCCTCTAGAAAGCAGGTCTAGCTTGTAGTGGTTGATAAAGGTATGAGATGAAGCCCAAGTGGCTGCAGAACAAATATCATCCAAAGGAACTCTAGACTTGAAAGCCGCAGAAGTAGAAATGGAGCGAGTGGAATGAGCACGAACTCCTTCTGTTGCGGGTCTACCCGAGGCTTGATAAGCCAGTATAATACATTGGGAAATCCAGCGAGATAAAGATACTTTAGAGATAGCTTTCCCAAGTTAAATTTGGCAAAGGAAACGAACAGCTGGTCAGATTGTCTATGGCCAGCCATCCTATGAGTATAAAAACGAAGCTACCTATGAACATCCAATGAGTACAGCTTGTATTCACCCTTATTTTGATATTTAGGGAAGAAAACCAGTAAATTTATGGATTGGTTTATGTTGGTTTCTGATGCTATCTTGGGAAGAAAGGAGGGATTGATCCTGAGGTACACTCTATCAGGATGAAAAATCAGGTATGGAGGCTTTACAGAAAGAGCCTGAAGTTCCGACACTCTTTTCGCTGAAGTAATGGCTACAAGGAATGCTGTTTTCCATGACAAGAATTTGAGATCCACTGAAGCAGCGGGTTCAAATGGTGGAGCAGTCAAGGCTTGAAGAACTAAAGTAAGATCCCATGGGGGTACGGCTTCTTTTACAGGAGGTCTAAGTAAAAAGGTACCCTTGAGAAAGGTTTTACACAATTTGGCTGACATCAAGGGCCCTGTATCATGTCCCACATGATAATGAGAAATGGCTGCCAATTGAACTTTGACAGTTGAACAACTAGCGCCTTCTTGAAAGAGTTCAGTTAGGAAGTCTAAAATGGATGGAAGAGGAGCCGTAAAGGGATCTAGATCGCGGCGCTCCGCCCAGATGGAAAAACGTTTCCATTTACTGTGATACACTTTCCTGGTGGAGGGCTTATGCGCTGCCACGAGGATGGCTTTGACTGGTGAAGAGATAACTAGGAGTGGAACTGGAGCAACCAAGCTGTCAGTTTCAGATTGTCCAGGTTTGGAGTCGGCAAGTCCAATGGATGGGAGATGAGATCGGAATGGGATCTAGAATCCAAGGGTGATTCACAAGGTGAGACCACAGGTAAGGGAACCAAATTTGTCGAGGCCAGAATGGGGCAATGAGAATCATTTTGCTCCCCAACCGCAAGGCTTTCTGTAAGAGTTGTATCATCATTGGAAGAGGAGGATAGGCATATAGTAGGCCGGGTGGCCAAGCATGCACCAGAGTGTCTCTTGGAGATTCCCCTGGTGGGGATTAGAGCGAAGAAATTGTCTCATTTGGCGTTTGATGGAGATGCAAAAAGATCGCAGCAGGGTTGCCCCCATGTTGCGAATATCTGCTTCGCTACTAGAGGATTGAGAGACCACTCGTAAGGGGTAAGAAGGGTGCGGCTGAGCTTGTCCGCTAGGATGTTGGTCCTCCCCGGAATGTGTGTTGCAATCAGAAAGTGGTTGGTGGAGATCGCCCATTCCCACACTCTCATGGCTTCGCGGCAAAGAGGATAAGATCTGGTTCCCCCCTGTTTGTTGATATACCAGACCACTGACATGTTGTCGGAGTGAATTGCAATCGTTCCTGCGGGGAGGAAGCTCTGAAGTGCTTGCAACACCAACAGCACCGCTCTCATCTCCAGAACGCTGATATGCAGGGAGGTCTCTGCATCGTACCACGTGCCTTGGACTGTCCTGCCTGAGTAATGCCCCCCCCTACCCGAGGTGGGAAGCGTCCGTGGTCACCGTGGCGATAGGGGGAGAGTTGCAGAAGGGACGGCCCGTATGGAAGTTCGATGCTTGGAGCCACCATAGTAGCGCCCTTCTGCAAGCCTTGCTGATAGCAATGGGATGGTGGAGAGGAAGGGATAGGAAGGACCATTGCACTAACAGAGTCCATTGCAGGACTTGCATGTTCAAACGGGCGCATGGAAGGAGTGTAATCGCTGCCGCCATGGAGCCTAGTGCCCTCAGGATCAATTCTGCTGGTGAAGCCTCTGAATGAAGGATAGCCCGCACATGAAGTTGTAGATTTCTGATTCTCTCGGCAGTTAGGAAGGCTCGCAAATCTCTGGTGTTTATTCTGGCACCTATGAACTTTATGATCTGTGTTGGAGCCAGTAGAGATTTGCCGACATTGATAGTAATGCCTAGTTGTGGGGCTAGATGGAGAAAGAAGTCTCTGGCCGAGCAAAGTAGATGCCTTGTTGGTGCGGTCAGGAGCCAGTCGTCCAGGTACGGGAAGACCTGAATTCCCTGGAGTCTCAGGTGGGCCGCAATCACTGCTAGCACTTTGGTGAACACCCTGGGGGCTGTGGTGAGGCCAAAGGGAAGGACCCTGAACTGGTAGTGACTGGCTCCCAGCCGGAAGCGAAGTAACCTCCTGGATCGCTTGTCCATTAAGATGTGGTAATACGCATCCTTGAGGTCTATAGAGCACATCCAATCATTCTCCCTCAAAAGGGGGAGGATAGATTGAAGAGTGACCATTCAAAATTTTTCCTTGGTTACTGACAGGTTCAAGCGGGAAAGGTCTAGAATGGGTCTCAGATCCCCCGTCTTTTTTGGCACCAAAAAGAACCTGGAGTAGAACCCTAATCTGAGCTGGTCTTGGGGGATGGGCTTGATGGCTCTTTTTCTTAGCAGCTGCTGTATTTCTGCGGCTGCGGCCTCCCTGTGATCGGGTGGTACATCGGGGAGGTTCTTGGATTGGGGGACATGAAGAATTGGAATTTTGTATCCTCTGGATATGATGCGAAGCACCCAGCGGTCTGTTGTGATGGACTCCCATGCTGCTAGATGTTTCGAAAAACGACCCCCAACTGCCTCCAGAGTGGAGCAGCCGGGCAACCCCTCAGGGCTGCTGCGCGGGCCGCTCAGAGAAAGGTTCTCTGGACCCAAAATTTCTCAGAGCCCCTCTGCCCCTGGGGTGACGTCCTCCCTGTCCACCTCTGCCACGGTAGGACTGGTTGTCCGGAGCTGGTTGGGAATGTTGTGATTTCTGGAACCACATCTTCTTCTGACCCTTTTGGTTCCTTGAAAAGGACCGCTGGGGAGAAGAGAAGCGGACTCCGACGGCAGACAACGTCTTCCCGTCCTTCTCACTCTGGACAAGCGTCTTGCGAACTGTTTTGCCAAAAAGGGCAGAACCATCAAAGGGGGCGTTCACGAAGGAAGCTTTAAAGGGCTCCGTAAAGTCGCAATGACGGAGCCAGGCCTGACGTCTCATGACTAGGCCTGCTCCGCTAGCCCTAGCGGCTCGCTCTGTGGCGTGGGACAACAGCCGCATGGAGGTGTTTGAAATAGATCTCAGAGTGGCCATTCTGGTGGAGTACAATTGTTTATCCTCCTCCGACATGGACTCAGGGGGGGATGCAGCGTATTCTTTGATAAGATCCCGCTGGATCCTGATGACATGTGCCATATAGTTCAGAGACCTTACTGAGAAGGTCGCTGAACTAAAGACTCGCTTCCCTAAGCGGTCCATCAAACGGGACTCTTTGCTCGGTGGATGGACTGAGGGACTCTCCTGAGCCAATTCCCTCTTTGTGGCTGCCGTCAACATGGCATCTACAGGGGGGCCCTTACTCCAATGTGACCGGTCTGAGATGGGGCTAAGAATCCTATCCGGTCGCCGGTATTGGCTCCACGGTGTCTGGATCCTTCCATGCCCTGGTGGTAATGAGGTCCACCAGGGGTCGGCTGGAGGGGACACCCAGGAGGTAGACGGGCCTGCCTCGAATGCCTCCAGAAACACGGACTCGTCAGAGGAAGACTTGGGGGCAGACCACCCACCTCTGATTCTAAGCATCTCCATGATGTCTCCAAAGGAGACATCCTCAGGGGGTTATCTTGGGGAGCCTTCCCCTTCCTCCAAGTCTGTGTCTTCGGTTAAGGACTCAGGGGAGTCCACGTGCCGGCTGTCCCTTTGGCCGGGTGATGGAAGCCTGGCCCACAGACAGGAAGTGCAGGGAGGAGTCGATGCAAGGACCGGGGGTCCGGATGCTCTCAACAGAGCCCTCTCCACAACATCGAATGCCGAGGGAGAGCCACTCTCCAATGGATCCAAAAGTCGGCTCCCACTCGGATCCGATGAAGGGATCAGAGCTGGCGCCGAGACCATCGGATCCGAGGGACCAGTGTGCTCCGACCTGGACAGAGCCAAAGGCACACTGAATCCCCCGGATCCGAAGCTCGGACCACGGCTCCGAGAGGTCAGATCCGACAGACTTGAGGGTAGGGTCGGATCCGAAGTACCAAATACTGTTGGCGCCGACCCACCCCCTGCTCCAAGGCTGCTCGGCTCCGAGCACTCCGAACCCAGGTAGCGGGTCGGAGAAGGAGCAATTGGGTGGAAAAAAGGTGTCGAGCCTGAGGGGGGGGAGGCAAGAGCACTCCCATCTGCAGCTGGGCCTGGATGAACCTTCGCATCATCCGGTCCAAGTCTGCATCTGATAAGCTGAAAGTGGATCTCGAAGAGGCCACCGAGGCAGGCCTGGAATGCCGCCTCGATGACCTCGACGGAGATCGGGTCTCCTCCTCCTCGGGCCCCGGGGAGAAAGAAGGGGATCGGAGCCGAGGAGGAGGAGACCTAGAAGCAGTGGAGGGAGAAGCCCGCTTAGCTGGCAGGGCTGAAACGGAGGTCTCGGCCCGCCGCTTGTGGTGCTTCTCCCTCCGTTTCTCCCTCCTGGCCTCCCTGTCCTCCGACACTTTAGCGGGAGTTTGAGTCCCAGTCGGAGGCAGGGGGGCAGGAGTGGCAACCACCACAGGCTGTGATGGAGCCACGGGAGCAGCAGAGGTAGCGGAGGCCGAAGCTGAATCCGGGGGTAGAAGTCCCGCCAGGACCAGCTTTGACCTCCATTCTTTCAGTGCCCTGGGGTTGAACGCTGCACAGATAGTACAGCCCGAGGTGAGGTGTTCAACCCCAAGGCACCGAGTGTGGCCATCAGTCGGGGAGAGCTTATGGCCACACTCGGTAGATTTAGAAAATATGGCTTTTGGGGCCTCAGCCATTCCTTTTTTTTTTTTTTTTTTTTTTAACTAAAAAGGAAAGAAAAACAACTACACACACACACACACACACAGGCCCCAAAAGACACACAACAAACACTCACACACTAGCGACCAGCGAAGGGAGGGTATTAATTAAAAAATAAGGAACCTAACTCAGACACACTTTACAAGTATTACTTTAAACTAAAAAAGAATTTCCTGACTAGAAATAATTAGAAAAAGTTAACTTTTCCCACTTATCTGACAGAGCTCAAAAAGATCCAGCCATCACAAGCGCGGCAAACTAGATCTGAGGTCATGGAGGGTTAGCAGGGGATTATGGGTGAAGGGAGGAGCTAGGAGCTCGGATCCATTAGCTTGAAACAAGTTGCCGGCTCGGATCCGATATCGGATCCGTAACCCACAGGTTGCTGACAAATGAACAATCCTACTTCAGATTAATTGTTTTGTTGTGTCACAGTATCAGCTTCTATTCTATAATTTTATTTAATGGAGATTTTATGTTCAATACCTACGTTTTAATATTAGTATTTGTGGTGCTGGATATCCATAGGTTCATAGGTGTGTACTAGGTTAATGGCCCTGGAGCCTTTACAAGACAAGCCCAAACAAAATGCCCAGGTACCATGCCACCCAATGTTAGTTCACAGTGCCCCTATCCAGTAAGGCAACTGGAGTGATCCCTGGGGTAAACTTTCTGTTACCCATCCGCTCATCAAGATTTCTCTTGAAGATGGCCAGCGAGGTGCTCTGCTTGACATGAATGGGAAGCTTACTCCAGAGTACAGTTAGTCTTTGGGAGATGCACCTGTCCCTCCAGCATGTTCTGTTAATTGTGGTAATGAGGCTGTGATCTCTGGAGCGTGTGGCACAGGGGAACTGGGATTTCTTTAGGTGTAGCATTTCAAGTAGGGATAGGTCGGACATGGCTTTGTAAGTCAAGCAGAGATCACCTATAAATAGACGATAAGAGACTGAGAACAAGTGACGTTTCTTGAGTCTGTCCATGTAGGACATGTGTTTAAAGCCTAGGATCCTTTTTGTGAGGTACTTTTGTGGCCTCTCCAGCTGTTGTAGGTGTCTGGTCAGGTATATGCCAAATGGGGTGTTATATTCAATGATTGGTCTAATGAGGGATGAGTAGAGAGGGATGATGACCTCTTTCTTCATGGATGCAAAACCTTTGGTTATAAGATGTGCCACATAGAAGGACTTTCTGACCACAGTGGCATGTGGTGGTCAAAGGTGAGGTGGCTGTCAACAGATCTCAGTGGGCTCCCATCAATGTGGTAATTCATGGGAACTGAGTTTTTTCCAAAGGGGATGATAACACATTTTTGACATTAAGCTTCATGCCATGGTTCCAGCACCAGTCAATGGTCTCAGAGAGGCCCTTTTGTAGGATGTCTGCATTACTTGGGGAGTTGATAATGACTCCTATCTTGCAGTCATCAGAGAAACTGGTCAGCCAGAGTCCTTCTGTGTTGGCTTGGACTTCTTAGAAGTAGATTCCAAATAGGAGGGGGCCGAGGACCGAGCCCTGTGGGACTTCACTCATGACTGGTCGACAGTCTGACTTGGAATCCACAACTTTCACTCTCTGCGTCCTGTCTGTGAGCCATTTTGCAACTCACCTAGTGATGTAAGGATTGATGCCTAGTCTGGTGAGTTTATCAATGATGCCTGAGTGGGGATTGGTATCAAAGGCCTTGGCTAGGTCAAGGTGGGATGTATGCATTGCCTTATTCCCATCTACAGCCTTGGTGACTGCCTTGAAGCAGTCAACCAGGTTCAGCAGGCATGATCTCCCCTTGACAAAGCCAAACTGTGTAGGGTCAAGAGATTGGAGATTGCCTATATCATTGTTAAGCAGGTCCATGATATTACGCTCCACAGCTTTGCATACCAGACTCGTCAGGCTAATGGGTGATAGTTCCCCCTTTATGGAGCAGGACTGTAGCAGTACGCTATTCATTAGAGACATAGCCTGAGGTAAGGCTGTGATTGAACAGGGCACACAGATGTGGTGCCAGTTCATTTTGTAGTTCATGTAGGATGCAGCCAGGGATATTACCAGGCACCATGGAAGCTGTATTCTTGGCTTTGGACAATCCAGCTTTTACCTGTGCTGCAGAAATGGTGAGTACCAGGCTTTCTTCTGGTATTGTGACAGGGCCCTTGGAGGGGGATATGTTGGCTGCATCTGCTGGCTCAGTATAGGAGGTGCCATTGTGCAATAACTCAGCAAATCTGGGTATTGCCTTGGAGGTTTTTGATATAGCTATAGAAAGCTTTGTGGTTGTTTTTGTCATAGCTGGCTTTAGAGGATTTGATAAAGGATCTCAGCTTTTTGTCAAGACTGATAAAGGAGGTTTTCCAGTCTTGTGAATTCATTTTTTTCTGCAACAGTTTCTTCCTTCTGTTGTAGAATTTATTGATGGCTGGGGACCACCAGATTGGCTTCCTTTTTTTGGAGGAGTGCGTCTTAGTTCTATTTGGTATGGCAAGGTCCATGCATTTGTTTACATGCTTGTACAGTGCACTGGCGTATGATTAGATAGTCATGCAGCTATTTTCCATTGGCATGGATGCGGAGAAGTTAGTCACCTCTGTTTTTAGGAGCCCAAAGTCGGCTTTATAGAAGTTTTTCAGGGTGGTCACCTTAGCAGGGGTTGGAGGTGAGATGGATATTTCCATGGTGATCAGTCTGTGGTTGGATTTAACCAGGCAGGAATTGACTATAGGTGTGGAGCAACAGTCTCCCATGTTAGTGATAACCAGGTCAAGGATGTTGCTTCCTCTAGTTGGGGGGGGGGGGTTCAGAATGAGCTGGTTCAGAGAATTGGAACTGATAAATTCCAGAAAGCGTTGGGCCTGTACATTGGTACTTGAATAGCTTTCCCAGTTGATGGAAGGGTAGTTGAAGTCACCGAGTATGAGAGTATTGGGTTGGACCTTGATAGATTCCAGGGTGCTTAGGAACTTGGAATGAGAGGCTAGGACATGTGTGGGGTTCAGTAGCAGGCTATGACTAGTATCACCATCTTACCCATTGTTAGATGTACCTGAAGTATCTTGAATGCATTATGCTGGGCTACCAGTCTAGAGGTGTGCATATCCTTTAAGAATATGGAGACACCACCACCTTTGGAGCTTCCAGCCTTATTCTGGGGTTGAAAGGTATGGAATGAATTGTAGCCTGGGAGCACAGGCGTGCTTTCTGCCTATTTAAACCAGGTCTCAGTTACAGCACAGATGTCGACATTATCCATTTTGAGGAGGGCGAGTGCATCTTGAGAGTTAGACTTCTAGCATTGAAGCAGCATGACCCTCAGATTGCATTTGTTTGTAGCTGTTATGGTGGAATTTTGGTCTTTGAACCACTGCCTAAAAAAAGGCACTATAGGTGTAGCAAGAGCCTTAGCCAGTATCTGGAATCCCAGGGGAGACAAATGCAGGCTATCTCTGGCAAAGCATCGAGGTCGGTTGATCCATCCCAGGCAGACAGAAACTGGATCTCCATAGAATGACATCAGACACTTAGCCAATTGTTGAAGTCAATAATTTTCTGCTCGACTGTGGTATCATTTTGGGTGATGGCAGAATATTGCTCAGGGCTAGGGTCATACCTACCTGGGCCACATAATCTGACATTTCCACCACATCTTTTTTCATGCAGTCCAGGGAGGTACGTCTCAGGTCATTCACACCCACATTGACAATGATTGAGTCATATTTGTACTTGTTATGGAGTGACCTGAGTGCATGTCTTATGTGGAGGATCCTGGCACCTGATAGACAACTGACTGTCACCTTCTCCTTGTTTAACCTAGTGAGTGGGACATCAGTGTGCCTCACAATTGAGTCTCCTATGATTAATACATGGGGCAAAGTGTTTTGCCTTAAGGGCTTAGGTTGAGGGGCACACTGTGGTGGTGAGCTATGTGTTCTGGGGTTGGTGTGTTGTGGTGGTCGAGTATGTTTCTGTTTCAGGGGTCTCTGTTGTTTGGGTAAATTTTTACTGAGAGCCTCTGCAAAGGTGGGTGTATGGTTTGTGTTTCTATGTGTAGGTTGTGACAGTTGGTGTTTTGGAGGGCTGTGTGTTCTATGTAGTGAGTTGCAGGTGCTGACCTTCTCCTCTGGACCAGCTAGTCCGGTCTTGGTTGGAGCGTGCACTGCTTCCATTTTGGTGATATAAGTGGTACTCTCACATATATGAGTGTTGGGAGGTCAGAGTAGAGGGTTGTCTGTGTACATTAGACAGTTGTCACACTGTCTCAAAATGCCCAAGTGCACCAGGTTAGCAGAGGAAAGCACAGGGAATTGCCCTACAATCTTTCCAGGAGGGGTGGTCATAACTAATAACTTCTGGTGCTTTTACTGTGTAGGAACAGCTAGTGCTGATAGCACCAAAGTGTGCTACAATAAATGCTACAAAAGCCTGTTACAAGTGCTAGCCGATTAAGCTAAATGACGTGCAAGAAGTAAAAGAACAAGCAAGTTCTAAGGGAAAAATTTAAGGGCAGACTTTCTGGCACTGGTAATAGTTTACCTCAGCTGAGCGCCGCTGTGTGGTGCACACCCATGCAAACACGTGCTTTTAAACCAGAAAGTTAAAAAGGGTAAAAAAACTGACCAAACGGCTAATAAACTATAATTTATGGACCAGAAACCACTCCTCTTGTGGTAGATAGGCTACCTAGTGCTTACCACTCCCACTGATAAGCTAGAAGGATTCCCTCCAACACCGAAAGGTCTGGGGGGCTCAGAAACTTACAAAACAGTCCTGGATGCAGCAAATCTGTATCTGGACTAGACTAGTTACAGGAAAGGTGGGAAACAACATTAGATTTTCTTTTTGCACAAAAGCAGTTAAAACGGTAGCAAAACACTTTAAATGCAGTACAAGCTAGCACACTTGAGTGTGTAGTAATATTAAGGCAAATACAGTTTAAATAAATGCAGATAAATTAAAAATGACAAAACAACAAGTGCAGAGAGCAGTAAATTATGAAAAAATCAAAATGAAGGCATTTAGAGTATCTCTTTCTCCTTCCTGTTGCTCTTGTAGTCAGGTTGCCAAAACTGGATCCGTAGAACTTAAACAAGCACAAACCTGCACAAACACAGGCTTTTAAACCAAAAAAATTGAAAGCGACAGAAAAAGTCCCCAAACGGCCAATAAACTACAATATCTGGGCCAGAAACCACTCTTCTTGTGGTAGATAGGCCACCTAGTGCTTACCACTCCCACTGATAAGCTAGAAGGCTTCCCTCCAACAAAGAAAGGTCTGAGGGGCTCAGAAACTTATAAAATAGTCCTGGATATAGCAAATTTGTATCTGGACTAGACTAGTTACAGGAAAAGCAGGAAACAAGCTTAGAAGGTTTTTTTTTTTTTCACAGAAAAGCAGTTAAAACAGTAGCAAAAACACTTTAAATGCTGTACAAGCTAGCACACTTGAGGGTGTAACACTATTAAGGCAAATGCAGTTTAAATAAAGGCAGATAAATTAAAAATGACAAAAAAAAGCGCAGAGAGCAGTAAATTATGAAAAAATCAAAATGGAGACACATAAGAGTGTCTCTTTTGCCTTCCTGTTGCTCTTGTAGTCTGCAGGATGACAAAACTGGATCTGTGGAGCTTAAACAAGCACAAATCCATGCAAACATAGGCTTTTAAACCAGAAAGTTGAAAGGGATGGAAAAACTGTCCAAATGGCCAATAAACTACAATTTCTGGGCCAGAAACCACTCCTCTTATTTTAGATAGGCTACCTAGTGCTTACCGCTCCCACTGATAAGCTAGAAGGCTTCCCTCCAACACAGAAATATCATGCATGAACAACTGCCCTACTGGCTTATTAGCCTAGTTATGCGCAGAGATTAGTGTGTGACAACCAATGGGGTTATGAGGCCATTTCCTGCACAGACACTGACTTGGTGATTTTTGATTTTCCATTTCTATTGTTATGATTTTCTATTTCTATTGTTATTTTTACTGATATAATACTTCTTTTAATTGATATATCACTTGTTTTTTTTAATTTTGAGTCTTCATGTTAAGTTTATTTTTCTTGTGTTAACGTACTGTTATGTGGATTGTTCAATATTTTTTCTGTAATGATTGTTTAGGCTCCTAGACAGTCACGTCATACTCACTTGCATTTGATTTATATAATATGTAATGTGAGATGTTTGCCTGTTGGTATTATTTTCATATATGGATGAGAAGTTTTACATTGATTGATCTTTTTATTGTTGCTAGAGGCATGCTGGCCGTGACTCTACCAGGCTGTTGTATATTAATTAGGAGCTTTGGGCTATCTGTTCTTTCACTAGTGCATACATTATTTATGTCTTTTCATTTCTATTGTTCTTTTTTACTTCTATTTACCTTAATGGTTGTTTTGTATACT